>NC_048306.1:8264972-8313129 GCF_013100865.1 Trachemys scripta elegans | reverse complement strand
TTGAATAAGGACTGGGAATGGCTGAGCCATTACAAACATTGAATCTATCTCCCCTTGTAAGTATTCTCACACTTGTTATCTAACTGTCTGTCTGTACTCGGCTAGCTTGATTATCACTTCAAAAGTTTTTTTTCTCTTAATTAATTGGCCTCTCAGAGGTGGTAAGACAACTCCCACCTGTTTATGCTCTCTGTATGTGTGTATATATATCTCCTCAATATATGTTCCATTCTATATGCATCCGAAGAAGTGGGCTGTAGTCCACGAAAGCTTATGCTCTAATAAATTTGTTAGTCTCTAAGGTGCCACAAGTCCTCCTGTTCTTCTTTTTAAAGAATAAACAGTTGAATTAACTGGTTGTATATAATGGTATTGTGAATAAAAATATGTCAAGTAAGGTGTTTTATGAATGATTATAAAGTTCTAAATTTGATGGTCATTATGAGATATGTATGCAAATGGTGATTATGAGGTTATGTATTTCTAGAGCTGTGCTCCTGATTTGTGATACAAATTCAGCTCCACCTCACAGCAGGGCAGTGGTCAGCCAAGCAGGGAGAGGCTGTCACCCCTACCGGACGAGATTAGCTCCATGGACCTAGCATAGCACAGCTCAGGAAAAGACCAATGCTGGCCATTAGGGTTAGTAGGAAAACACTGAAACATCCTGACTGGAATTTCCCCACCCTAAATAACTGAGTCACCATGCCAGGAGAGTAGGGGGAAAACATCCTTTTTAAAAGGAGGCTTGAAATAAAAGGTTTTATCTAGAAACTGAAGGGCAGCATCCAAGTGGGAAGCTGTCTGTGAAACCTAAGATCCCCTCTATATAGGGGGTACACGGGAAAATTGTTCAGAGGACATAGGTAACATATATTAGAAAAGGGAAATTATTTACTGTAGAAATATGAAGTTTAGATTCTGTCTAACTTGTGTTTGCTTTCCCTTACTATTTCATCTTTGAATCTGTGATTTTTTTCTATTAAATAATTTTTTTTTTATTTTATTTTTATCCCAAGCAGGTCTCGGGTGTGCAAACTGTGTGTGTGTGTGTGTGTGTGTGTGCGCCGAAGTGAACTGATAGCTGGAGGCAGGTTTCACTCCTGCAGGGGCTGATGAATGACAGGGGAAAAGTCTGAGTGCTTGGTAGTTAAGAACTTGGGGTAGACAGATTTGGAGAGACTTGGGATTGGAAGGGCTGTTTGTGGGGTCACCCTGCAAGGAGTTACTTGGCTGTTGGAAGTCAGGATGAGACCTTAATGCTTATGGGTTGGCTCTGAACCATACCAGCATAGCATTAAGGTTGTGACCAAACCCCTTACTTATCTGAGTGATCCTCAAAATGTCACACCACACTATGAACTTGTGAGAATCCCTGGTCTTAATATACATCCATTTGACACTAAAACTTTAGCTTGCCCCAGGGAAGGAAACACTGCCTCTTATAGGAGGTAAAATATTCGGTGAGAGCACAACTAGTTTAATACAATTTAAATTATAATTAAAATTAAAATTAAATTTATATTCTCACCTCCTTCTCCGATGTTTTAGCAGTCCTTTTAATTGCAAATTATATGCTATTACTTTCTAATCAGAAAAAAATATAAAATGAACGCAATAAAACACTTAGAAAAATGCCAACCTATCCAATGCGAATACAAATGAGTGGAGAAAGCCTCACATTAACCATTGGCCAAAAACTTACCGTAGCTAAACAAGACCATTAAATTCTTGCATCTGTTTTAGCTCATTTGTGTTAATGACCTTGTATACTGAGAATTAACAATAATTGGGTTAGTTCCATAGATTACAACCTGCAAAACAAGCATCAGGACAAAAACAACTACATAAGCTATAAAGGAAGAAATAAAATACAGGGTGATAAATTAAGGAAACAAACACGAATCTCTAGAGCCTCCACTTCAGCTATACCTTTTCTCCAATATTCTCTACTGAATACAAAAAAATCAATATGCTATGTATAATACAGACATTAAATTGTGATTCATCTCCATATAGTCTGCATATAAGAAGCTGCTTAGGATCCGTCTCTGCTATGTCATTATGATAGTACCTAGACGCTTCAGTGATAGGTACACTAGACACCTTGGTTTGATGTCCACGTGTGGTACCTAACCATAGTTCTGGTGTTTTGGTTCTCCAGTTGTGAACTTTTCACAGTGGCTAGAGCTATGGAAAAATCTTTTGAAATGCAAACCATGTACACGATGAGCCTGGTTTTCAGAGCTGTTGACCACCCACACTTTGCATACAGCTCAGTGGGCTTCTCTGTTTGCCAAAAGATGTTGTGTTCAAATAGGATTGTGAAGAGTCCAGAGAGCTGCCTGGATGCTTGACCCATCATCAGCATGGACCACACAAATCACACTCAGCATCATCACATCAGCTAATCATAATTAAGTCTTGCTGGGAGCAGGATTTAATCATAATCAGCTAATGCAATGCTGCTTATGATTACCCTCAGTCCAGGGCCAGCATCATGGCAGCTATCCGGATTCTTTGCAATCACCTTTGAACACAGTAACTTGTAGGCTTCCAATGGGAAGGGCAAGTGCTCAGCACCGGGGCGGCTCCAGGTACCAGCGCAGCAAGCGCATGCCTGGGACGGGAAGCTGCGGAGGGCGGCGTGCCGGTCGCTGTGAGGGCGGCAGTCAGGCGGCCTTCGGCGGCGTGCCTGCGGGAGGTCTGCCGGTCCCGCGGTTTTGGCGGCAATTCGGCGGCGGGTATGCCGAGAAGCCACGGGACTGGCAGATCACCTGCAGAAATGCTGTTGAATCCGCGCCACCGCGGACCGCCAGCAGGCATGCTGCCGAAGGCTGCCTGAATGCCATGCTTGGACCGGCAAAAAACATAGAGCTGCCCCTGTTCAGCACCTCTAAAAATCAGCCCCTTTATGACACAAAGTTGCATATTCCTTTTCTGGGGCACTAAATGGTGTATTCATTGCATTCAGTTGGGTAAATGTATCCCACAACTGAAAGTAGAGAGGCAATAAAATCGACAGTTTTTTTTCTTCCTGCTGTTGTCCTGGTCAGTGGTCTTTCATTGAGAGACCAAATGAAATTCCTTTTACAAAAATAAAAGTAGAAATCATGGTCAAGGGAAGATGTTACTTAGCTCTTTACAGCTACTGGCATCCCGGGCTGGAGTGATTTCACTTTTTGCAGATATGAATCAGTGTTAAGTCCCTCAGGTAGTAAAATGCCTGGTAATGCCAAGTGCCTTAACTGTTTTTCTATTATAATCAGACATCTTTGCCAACTTCAGAATCTCCTTCTCCATCCCAGCCCCCAGGGCTTTCTTAGTAGGCATAATTTCCTCTCTGTGCAGTGTCTGAGGTTTGGCTGGTTGCCAGGAGATTGCTGTTATCCATTCTGTTTCATCTCGGTCTGCTTCTTCTTCCTTTCTAAATCTGTGTTGAGATCTGAGAGAATTGCCTCTCTCGCCTCAAATATTCTGACCAAAGACTCCTTCCTTGCTCCTGTGAAACACAGGACCTCACTTTGTACGATTCTCCTGCAGCTTCTATAGTGGACTCCGTGTCTCTCTCTGTTCCCTCAGAGCCAACTCTGCTAGGCTCTTGCATAGGGGCCATCTATTGACCCTGAATTAGTAAATATTATGGTGCTCTCTGATGTTTTCCATTATAAGGCCTTTCTCCCGCAATGAATAGACTTATTCTTTCCCCTTGGATTGAGGAAAAAGCCTTTGGGTCCAATGCTGCTCTCATTGAAGTCAATGGGGTTTGTACACGGACTTAGATGGGAGCAGGCTTGGGCCTGCTGTGTGTATGATTCACTCTTGCTACACTAATACTTCATTTAACAAAATGCTTTCGGCTAAGTCACTTTAGTTATTAAAAAAAACCCCAACCCTGTACAATAAAATGATTTATGGCTGTTAATAGCAATATAATTCAGGCAAATGAGAGAAAATAAATAAGGGACGGCTTGAGAAAAAGATAAAGTATATAAGCAATAATAGAGACGAGACATATTTATTGAGAAGAGAGTAGCTGAAATTTCTTCCAACAATATTAGAATTAAGCCAACAGAATTTTTCTCTTCTCCTCTCCCACCTATTCCTTTAGGTTCTCCCTTTACTCTCATTATACCCTAGCTCTCCCTGTCTCATTGACAATTAAATGTTGATTGTAAATCTCTTCCTTGGGTTGCAACGAGAAGTGTTATTACTTATTACTGTAATATATTATACTGCAACTTACTACTTACTCATTCAATGCCATAAATTTGTATGGCCCTTTAAAAATAAAGGGAAGATGCTGACCCTCCCCTGGAGAACTTAAGGAACCCACTATTCAGTGTGTCTTATGTGTCCCTCTGTTCTGCTAGCTTCATAGAAGATGACAGTCTACTACAGCCTCTAGTTACAGAGCTTAAGCATTTATCTCAAGCTGGTAGAGGTCCCTGGTTCAATCCCCACTTGTGATCAAGATGGCAACCATAAAGCTCATGATCTACACTTTGACATCATATCAGTGAGTGATAGTTCAGTGTTTGGGAGCTGTGCGGGGAGGATGATGATAGGGGACCTGGGATAATAAGCGGAACAGCTGAGAGCATGAAATGACTTTTATTTTTCTCAAGGTATGTGGCTTGGTCAGCTACATTCCCGCTGATAAGCTAACGTTGTTGTTTATGACCGTTGTAATCTTAGGGGTGGGGGAGAGACTGAGGAGAAAGGGAGGGTATGCAAACTTGCAGAAAGCAGGTGAGATGGTGAGGAGTGGCAGCGTTTGTTTAGGAGACTAGCTGGAGATGAGGAGGTGAAATACAAGTGGGATGGTCAGACAAGGATGGCAAAGCTTTAGCCCCGGACAGTAATGAGTTGCTCCATTGGTGATAGTGAATAGGCATGACAGTCCTTTTGGCTAAGTCAGCTTGAATAAAGATCTTTGGAGGCTGTACAGACATTCCACTGGGGAGGGCCTGTGTGGCAGGGGCCTCTTATGGCCTGCTTAGCAGGCCATAAAGGAAAGCTCTTGTCCACTGAGTGAAAGGAGGAAGGCCAATAGTTCCATCTCTTTCTCTGTTGAGTTTAAGTAGGCTCTCATTGATATTCTGTGTAAACTACATTTGTTGTAGTGAGGTCTGCACAGGACTAACTGATTGGAACTTAGTAGGGGTTTTCTTGATGATTAAATGAAATCTGTAACTCATCCTAACTTAGCTGCATTGGATCTACAGGACTAATAGGAGTAAAAAGATGTAAACACTTAATTTTGACACCACAGTCAGCAGATGAAACACATCCAGAGCAAATCTGCTGAGTTAAAATGGGCCATTTTTACAATAGCTTCTTGGAGTGTAACTGCATACCCACTATTAACCCTGGTTGAGCCGTTCCTTGCTTGGCTCCAATTATGGTGTGTTTAAAACCTCTATGAGGTCAGTTGACTAGGGCATATCTGAGGTAGTCAGCAATCCATAACTGATTCAGGTGAGCATCTAAAAGTTGGATGAACATTCAAAATGTGGATGCTTATCCAAATGTCTTTTATAAAACAAGACTGAAAACTTCATAATAACCAAGAAAAAATAAAGGTATCTGCTCAAGTCAGACACTTAGAAAAGATTCAGAGATTCCAAGGTCAGAAGGGACCACTGTGATCATCTAGTCTGACCTCCTGTATAACACAAGCCATAGAACTTTCTCAAAATAATTCCTAGAACAGATCTTCTAGAAAAACATCCAATCTTGATTTAAAAATTGTCCATGCTGGAGAATCTACCACGACCCTTGGTAAATTGTTTCAACGGTTAATTACCCTCCCTGATAAAAATATGTGCTTAATTTCTGATCTGAATTTTTCTACCTTCAGCTTTCAGCCACTGGGTCATGGTATACCTTTCTCTGCTAGGCTGAAGGGCCCATTATTAAATATTTGTTTGTATAAGTACCCCAGGTAGGTACTTATAGTCTGTAATCAAGTCACCCCTCATTATTAAGCGAATTAGATTGAGCTCCTGGAGTCTAACACTAAACGGCATATTTTCTAATTCTTTAATCATTCTTGTGGCTCTTCTCTGAGAACCCTCTCCTATTTACCAACATCCTTCTTGAATTGTGGACACCAGAGGTGGACACAGTATTCCAGCAGTGGTCAAACATGTGCCAAATACAGAGTTAAAATACCCTCTCTACTTCTGCTTGAGATTTCCCTATGTAGGCATTCAACGATTGCATTAGCCCTGTTGGCCCCAGCATTGCACTGGGAATTCTTGTTCAGCAGATTATCCACCATGACCCCCAAATCTTTTTTCAGAGTCATTGCTTCCCAGGATAGAGTCCCCCATCCTAAGTACGGCCTACATACTTTGTTTGTGGATGTATACATTTAGCTGTATTAAAACATATACGTCTGTCATCAGCCAGCGGTAATGTGCATGGGCCTCAATTTTCAAAAGTCACTAGTGATTTTGTGTGCCTCAATTTGTGGGTGCCCAATTTGGAAGGGTGGGTGTCTGCTCAGTGGTTTCTGAAAATCAGGTCCATTTGCATTGTCCCAAGTTTGGGTTCCCTCCTAAAAACAAGTATCAGAGTTAGTCTGAATCTGTAAAAAGCAACAGAGGGTCCTGTGGCACCTTTAAGACTGCCAGAGGACCCTCTGTTGCTTTTTCCTAAAAACAATTGAGGCACCTAGAATTCATATTCTCCTTCTGAAAATGTAGGCCTAATCGGCACTCAAGCTTTCTTAACCAATAGTGTGTGCTCACCTGATTTATTGTTGTAAAGTCCTCAGTCACTCAGCATATTCATAACTAAAATAGGAAGACTATTTTGATCAAGGGATCGCTCATAAAGAGAGGTCATATTTTATTTGCATAGTAGGCTAAATTCTTCCTGTTGAAATGTCATTGAATTCAATGAGCCTAAACTTTAATTTACTCTTACTGCAGATTGGTGTTTGGTTTTAAGTAATCTGTTCTTTTCTGAGGTTCAGAGGAGACTGAAAACACAAGTACATTGTTCTTTCTCTGTTTCATTGAAGTAAAGGCACCTTCATTCAACCTATTTGCCACAGCTGCAATGATTAATTTTCTAACAAAAACAGAGAAACGGAAAATATAATAAGGAAACAGAGAAGAGAAAATAGGGATAATGATGTACCCTTATTTCTGGGTGTTGTCCAAGCTGCACTGTTCTTTAGCCTTCTTCCTTCCTTCTTGAGTATCCAGCTAGTCTGCAACTATCACAAATGTTGACAGACTGGCGGAGGAGTATTAGCTTCGGAGTCACTGACAGCCATTCTTATTTCAATAGCAATGCCAGTTGGTTACAAACAATTGCAAAGTCTCTTTAGTTTATAAAAAAAAAAAAATATCCAGGCTTATTAGTATAGCCTTTCAATTGAAGTTTGGTTATAGGAGGCGTCATGACGATCCCAAACACAACAGAATTCTGTGGCCCAATGGTCTGCAAACCTGGAACTTGTCTACATGAACACTTCATTTGCGGCAAGTGTGAATCTACCCCACACTAGCCTGCTGTGGACTAACTGTCCGTGTGGACCCTGCTAACAAATTGTTAATGCATTTTGATTAGTCCCATTTCAAAGAGGACTAAATCAAAGCACAGTAATAAACAATTAATGTGCATCAGCAGGGTCCACAAAGACAGTTAGTACACAGCAGCCTATGTGAGGTAGATTCATACCCCAGCTTGCTGCAAACTAACCATTCATGTAGTTCAGGGGTTGGCAACGTTTGGCATGCGGCTCGCCAGGTTAAGCACCCTGCTGACGCGGCAGGTTTGGCCAGTCACGGCACCCACTCGCCGTGGTTTGCTGTCCCGGGCCAATGGGGGCGGCGAGAAGCGGCGTGGGCGAGGGATGTGCTGGCCGCGGCTTCCTGCCGTCCCCATTGGCCTGGGATGGCAAACCGCAGCCAGTGGGGGCTGCGATCGGCCAAACCTGCCACGTCAGCAGGTAAATAAACTGGCCCAGCCCGCCAGGGTGCTTACCCTGGTGAGCCGCGTGCCAAACGTTGCCGACCCCTGATGTAGTTAAACCCCTGGTTTCCTTGGTGCAGAGGAAAACAGAAGAAAAATAAAGACAATTTTGGAACTCAGGAGGAAACAGAAGTAAAGCAAAGGAAGAAAAGATGAAAAATCAAGTTCTGTCCCAAAATAATTATTGTTGTTTCTAATATGTAGCACCTGGTGGTTTCAACCAGTAGAGCATCACGGTGAGAGATTCTGTATGATCACAGACTGTGGGTTCCTGCTAAAATCAGCTTAGAATCTACAGTGACATACAAGGGGCGGGCAGAGGAAGATAAATATATGCAATTTTAATATACATTTTATATACATATATATTTGCACTATGTTCGTATGTGTGGCTGACTGATTTCTTGGACATGGAACTTGCATTGTGTTTCATCAGAACCTTTGCTTTTCATCTCATACTGCCAAAGCAGTAACATGCACCGTTCAGCCATGTATCTGTACTTCATCATGCTGTCTGGACCCAGCAAAACTAGATTTTTTTTTTAATAAAAACCCCTCCAGAAAACATTGGTTTTCTTGCTTGATTGACCTGGCATCTCCTTGTAGCATGACATGTCTGTTTGTGAACACTGGAAGGGAACACTATTCTAGGCCATAAACTACAAGCTGAATATTTTAGCAATACCCTTCTGAACATATTTTGTAAACTCCATTTTAATCTGAGATAACTATTCCACACGGTGTAGGATCCTTTTTAAAACCCATAAAGTGGCAGGTTGCAACAAACTGAACATAGCTATGTAGAATCTACATTTAGGCCCTGATTCAGCAAGACACTTAAGCCCTTGTCTAACTTTAGCCATGTGAAAAGTCCCACTGAAGTTAACAGGGTAGCTTAAATGCCTGAAGTTAAGTAGTTAAGTAAAGGCCTTGCTGAATCTTGGCTTAAGTCCTTTTATGGTTAGATAAATTGAACAGAAAAACAAAAGTTTCCGAAAGAGGGTGTTTGTAGGCATTTTCAGAGATTTCTTTAAAGTGGTGATTTCTTTTATCTTCCTGCTGTTGATTCCTTGTTGCACCATTTGTAGTAGTTCATTACATTATTAATACATTTCATTTTATGAGGCATGCTCTGATTTTAATTGACATTTAAAAAGATAGTTAGAGCATGTGAGTTACCGTGTATTTTATTGACACAGAATTACTATAGTGTTAAATCCAGAATAAATAATGTCCACATTTAAAATATTCAAAGTGTTATTAAATGTTAATTATTTTAGGCTGAAGTTTATTATTTTACATTTACCAGTAAATTAATTTGTTTCAACTGATACATCATAAATCTCAGTCCTTGTGAAATGTACTTGCTCGGAGCTCCTTTTCACTATTCTATCAGACAGTTTATCACTGACAAATTTAATTAGCTTATGTAACTGCATTAGTCTCTTTCCAAGGAATTTATACAGTTATTCTCTTTCATTTGTTGAAAAATTTGTGGTACAAATAGCGATTTTATTTCCCTCCGCAAAACTCATTTTGACTACAACAGGAGTAGTATTCAACCTGGTTCCCTATTTTGGGAAATGACTCCTTATATAGAAAACTTGTGACTTCCTCCATATTTCTAAACAGACAGTATTCTCTTTGGTACATTGTAATATTGAGAGAGGTGTCTTTGAGACTCTATTTCCTCCATTTGGACAGATGCACTTTGGTGTGTGCAGCTGCTGGGATTTTCATATCCCTTTGCATACGTTTTACCGCATGCTTTTGAGAATGTTGGCTAATTTGACTACTTAGTCAACATTCCTGTTTATATGTAGAGCCGGGTGATTTGGTTCTCTCCTCTTCCCTTTTTGTGAAGAGTTTATTCACTGAAAAATGCAATTTCAGTTGACTCAAACCTATTCACGAATTTGTGTCAAGTTCAACAATTTCAACCAAACAGGAAAAAAATGAAAATGTTCCAGAAATGTGTAACCAAATGTTTCATTTTGACCTGACTATAATTTTCTTTTGATGTACTGATTTTTTTAAAGTTTTTGGTTCAACCCAATATATATATATTTGAATTGCCAGTGAACTGAAAAATCCATTATTTGTCTGGCTGTATTTATATTCATTTGGTGCCGTTAGGCCTGAGGCACCAGGAATTATCACTTTTGATTTTTTGAATTCCTTTATTTCCTTCTCTAGAAGTTTGGATGAAATTTAAAGCAGTTCAATTGTACTCTTGGACATTCATCATTTATATTTCATGGACGTATTCTTTTTCCTGGATCAAGTGGTTTTTTTGACAATTCAGATAAATTAGACTCTGCGTGTTGCCTTCATTAAACATTTCTAATCTTCTCTAGTAGTGTACAATAGATTATTACATCTTTCTGTGGCTCAAAATACAATGAATAAAGTGTTATCTAAATTGTCTTTTTGTATAACTTATTGGTTTGTGTAATGCAATTGATTGTTTCTTGATTTTCCAAAATCCGTATGATACAATAGAGTATAAGTGCATGTAGTATCTTTTATGGACATATCTCAAAGGACAACACTTCGGGCTCGTCTACACCATGCAGCTTTTAGCAACAAGGCTGGGTCAACACAGCCTTGTTGATAAAAGTCAGCGTGTGTAAACGCTCTTTATCGGTACTTTGTCGGCACTTTTGCCGACAAAATACTTCCCATCCCACAAGCGGCGTTAGCTTTGTCGGCAGGAGAACACTGCTGGCGACAAAGCTGCCTTCACACTGCCACTTGTCTTTCACGTGGGAGACTTCTTTAAGTACCCATGTGTCAAGGTTCCTTCCCCACTCTGAACTTTAGGGTACAGATGTGGGGGACCTGCATGAGAAGCTCTAAGCTCAATTAACAGCTTAGATCTGGCTGCCACCACTCCCAAGCACTAATTCCGTTCCCTGGGTAGCCTTGAGAGACTTCACCAATTTCCTGGTGAACACAGATCCAAACCCCTTGGATCTTAAAACAAGGAGAAATTAACCATCCCCCCTCCTTTCTCCCACCAACTCCTGGTGGATCCAGATCCAACCTCTTGGATCTAAAAACAAGGAAAAATCAATCCAGTTATTAAAAAAGGCTTTTAATTAAAGAAAAGAAAGGTAAAAGAAAACCCTCTGGGAGAGATTAGCATACCAGCTACTCTCACAAACAATAGATTCCAAACACAGAGGATGTTCCCCTGGGCAAAAACTTACACAAAAAATACCCAAATACCCAATCTGATTATTCCTCTAATTGCACAAGACAAGTTACAAAGAAATAAACATAAACCTATTTATTCCCTTCACTAATACTCACTACTTGATAAGGGGCTGAATTCTGGAGCTTTCCCACTCTGGTCAAAAGTGAAACTCAACAGACAAAGGGAACTTCCCTCCTTCCCTTTGAACCATCTTGTCCTCCCATTGGTTCCTCTGGTCAGGTGTCAGCTAGGCTAGGTGAACTTCTTAACCCTTTACAGGTAAAAGAGGCATTAACCCTTAACTATCTATTTATGACACCATGAAAGACAAAAGTTTTGTTGACAACTTCGCAACGTAGACATGCCCTAACAAAAAGGGTTCTGTTTGAGAGGACACAATGAGCCAGGTTTTTATCCTGTTAGAGTGCTGTGTGCTCGAGCTGGCTGGACATTTTTTTAAAGCAACATTTTTCCATCAGAAAATGCCAAATTATCTAAATCAAACCTTTTTGTGGGGAAGGTTTTCTTCTGACAAACTTTTCAATCTTGAAAATGTTCATAGGATGAGAGAGTTTTCCTCCCAGTTCTACTGTTGCATGGTTACTGTATTTTGTGTTTTTTTGTCTGCTTTCTAAAATGTAACTCATTCAAACAGTCACTTTTTCTGTATTATGCTTGCACTTTCTGGATAAAATCGTTCACCTGGATTCAAATTGCATGGTGCTCCTTTTCTTCCCTTGGAACATTTTACTCCATGCAGGTTTTTGTCTCCCCCTTCCTTGATAAATTAGAGCTTTGCTACTCACAGCTGGGGAAGCTAAAAAAATGCCTCAAGAAATCTGGGATTGACATTCTAAACATTCTGCAGTTTCATTGGTTGCTTGCTCCTGTTCAAGTGTGATGTAAGTGAAACTCCGTCACTATGGCCTTCACAGATGTGACATTTACAGCTAAGAAAAAACGTCTTTTTCCTCCTTAACCCAAAAATAACCCTCTGGATTCCTCCTAACTTTTAAGGATACTTTTGCAGGGCTGGGACCAGACTGCCAGTCAGTCCAAATATATACTCTAGCATATATCAAATTCGGGACTGAATAGCCCCATGTTGGGAAATATGAACTAAATGCCAGCCTGGGGCCAAACAGCAAGACTGGCAAACATGCTACATCATCTGTTATCATCCTCAATGGCTGGAGGAATCAGGTTTGCATAGGATTGGAAAGGGAGGGGAAAGATAATTTGATAGATTTGGCAGGGAGTAGGGAGCTGGAAATGGCAAATTTGAAAGGTTATGCAGCTGGATAAAGGGCAGGAAGAAGGAGAATGTGGTCCCAATCAGTATTTCAACCTTAATGTCTCTGACATGGAGTATCCAAAAGCACAGAACTGAATCTGTGCATCTCTGCTATCTATATTTCAGTGAGTTACAATTCATAATGATGAAAAATAGCAGAGAAAGGGAGAAAAAAAGATATTGGAAAGCGTATAATTGGTTCCCAAGGAACAACATAAGATATGTATGCTGAGATAAGGATTAAAAATTAAAGGGCAAAAGATGGACCCATCCAAATACAAAGTGAACCAAAGGACCTATTAAACATGTGAAACATTCCAGGAAAACCCAGTGCTCCACAAAGTGGAATGCAACAGACAAAAATAAAAAGGTGGAATTAGCAAGGAAAAAGGCCATTAAAAAAACACACTTGGAGACAATTATTTGGCCTAACCCCGAACAGCTATTACTCTCAATCTTCATGCAAAATATTTAGGCACTGATCCATCACCTTTCAAAGGAATGGGAGTTATTCCATTTACATTTGTGGGCATTGGATCAATACCTTAACCAATGCTAATGTCAAAATCAACCACGATAGGATGTTCATTTAAAGGTTCTTGGAGCATACCTCAGGTGACTGGCATGGTTCAAGGTTACAGACTAAAGACCTGGTTCAGCAAGGTACTTAAGTGCTTGCCTAACTTTAAGTATATTAATAGTCCCTATTGATCTCAGTGGGACAACTCATAAAAGCTTGTGAACTGGCTTGCTTGCAATTCTCTTTAGTCTAGAACTCTCTCCTTAATGTGTCATTGGCTCAGATGTGCAGGATACGTCAGCTGACACCTGGATTTTTCTTCCACTTGTTATAAATTGCTGTGTGTTGAATATCAAATCAAATGGCCTTTCCTTCGCATCTCTATTGGCATGCAAAATCACTATCTTTATTTTGTTTAGCATTCTTTGTTTTGTGTTTTCTTTGAAAAATAATGTGTTTTATTTCTTTTTAGGCATATTCTGTTTGATCTGCTTTGCCTTGTAAGAAACTCTTCAGTCTACATATGAAATTGGTCTGTGCATATAGAATGTTTTTTTGGGGGGGAGGTAACATTTTCATCATTATTCTTGTTGACATATTCCACTTTTACAAATGAGACACATTTATTTATATAATTTCCATCCTCTTGTCTCTCTTTACTATTGATCTGTCTCTAGTCATTAGCTGCATTTCATTGCTACTTATGATCATGTGATCAAACGTCTGTCAATGTTTCCTTTATAAATGTCTATTTTAGAGGTTTATGGTCAGAAAAATTAACTTCAGCCTGAAATCTGGCACAGATCTGGGTGGATGAATAACTTTTTGAACTTTTGGAAGTAAATTGGATGTGCTATTTTTAAATTACAGAAACACAAAACCCAAGATATTTGTGATTCCTGTATTTTAATCACCTCTCAGAAATGAAATGTTGAAGGTACAGTAGTTAGTCTCTAATTTAAACTATTTACTCTTGTTAGTTTAAAAAAAAATGATGCTACAGACTGGACTGCTACAGACTAGGGATCGAATGGTTAGGCAGAAAAAGACCTAGGGGTTACAGTGGACGAGAAGTTGGATATGAGTCGACAGTGTCCCCTTGTTGCCAAGAAAGCTAACGGCATTTTGGGCTGTATAAATAGGGGCATTGCCAGCAGATCGAGGGACATGATCATTCCCCTCTATTCGACATTGGTGAGACCTCATCTGGAGTATTGTGTCCAGTTTTGGGCCACACACTACAAGAAGGATGTGGAAAAATTGGAAAGAGTCCAGCGGAGGGCAACAAAAATGATTAGGGGGCTGGAGCACATGACTTATGAGGAGAGGCTGAGGGAACTGGGATTGTTCAGTCTGCAGAAGAGAAGAATGAGGGGGGATTTGATAGCTGCTTTCAACTACCTGAAAGGAGATTCCAAAGAGGATGGATCTAGACTGTTCTCAGTGGTAGCAGATGACAGAATAAGGAGTAATGGTCTCAAGTTGCAGTGGGGGAGGTTTCGGTTGGATATTAGGAAAAACTTTTTCACTAGGAGGGTGGTGAAACACTGGAATGGGTTACCTAGGGAAGTGGTGAAATCTCCTTCCTTAGAGGTTTTTAAGGTCAGGCTTGACAAAGCCCTGTCTGGGATGATTTAGTTAGGGATTGGTCCTGCTTTGATCAGGGGGTTGGACTAGATGGCCTCCTGAGGTCCCTTCCAACCCTGATATTCTATGATTCTATGGAGGTATTTAAATTAGAAAAAACTACTGTCATACCCAGTAATTATTCATCATAATACATATTAGTAGCTGTGTTCATTTATATGGCAATAGCTGTTATGAGGCCTCTAGCAGTTATGGATGCATTGTGCTCGGCACTGTACAAACACATAGTGTGTACTTATACCTACTTCCCATATAGTGCATCAGCAAACTTCAAACTGCCTTCTGAAGGATGTAAGTATCATTATAGATGGGAAACTTTAGGCACAGAGAGGAGAAGTCATTTGTGCAATGTCACTGACTGGCAGAGCCGGGAATAGAACTGAGGTCTCCCGAGTCCCTATCCAATACTCTAACTACTAGCAACAATGCCTCCCCAAGAGCTTATCGTGTAAAAGACGTGACACAAAAGGTGGGTGAAACAAATAAGCAGGCAGCAGCAGAGAGGGAATATAGTATATGTAGTGAGTATAGTGTAAAAACATTAACAGGATGTTTCAACACAGACTAGCTGTGCGCACAGTTCCTGGCCAAACAGGAACATAAGCCGTTAGTCAGTGGGAGTGTTACATGTCCCTTTCTGTGCCTGATGCATGTAGGTTGTGTATTGGTTACAACTCCAACTACTGAGTCTGGGTCTTCAGTGCAGGCTATAGAAACACTTGTTTTCTGCTCTGGAGATTGTAATTAATCCCCTTGTGTGTTCATTAAGATGGTGCCCTCACCATCAGAATAATCGCTACTTGCCATCTGCCATCCTGTTATCCAAGGGCACAAGGATTTTTAGGGCAGGTCTACACTAACCCCCCAATTCGAACTCAGGTACGCAACTTCAGCTACGTGAATAACGTAGCTGAAGTTCGAAGTACCTTAGTTCGAACCTACCTCAGTCCAGACGCAGCAAGCAGGCTCCCCCGTCGACTTTGCGATACTCCTCTCTCTGAGCTGGAGTACCGCAGTCAACGGCGAGCACTTCTGGGTTCGACTTATCGTGTCTTGTCTGGATGAGATAAGTCGAACCCAGATGTTCGATTTGCTTGCCGCCAAACTACCGGGTAGTGTAGACCTACCCTTAGAGTGTTTCCTTCCCAGGGCCGGCACAACCCATTAGGCGACCTAGGCGGTCGCCTAGGGCAATAACATTTGTGGGGCGGCGACCGCAGCAGCCGGATCTTCAGCCGCCCCGGTCGTCGTCGGTATTTCGGGGGTGGGACCTTCCGACACCTAGGGCAGCAAAAAAGCTGGCGGCGCACCTGTTCCTTCCACCCTTTTTACAATGGGATGAGACAGATTGTGAATCTGTCTTTAAGTGGGGAGACAGCATAGGCATCTGCCCTCATCGTTCTGCAGCTGTGCCTGGTACAGCCAGCATCTTGAAAACTGCACTTTGTCAGTGCAAGCAGTACCACCTGTAAGGGGGCAGGTCATATCTCCTTAAAGGAGTTACACCAGGAATTAATTCAGTCCAATGTTTCTGCAGAAAAGAATGACAGCTAGGATAAGTGAGGCTCAGGACAAAGTAAAGAATCCCTTATTGAAAGGGTCTCTAGAGTGTAATAGGTAGAGATAAACTTTCCACAGAACTATAAACCAACCTATATTGGGACCATGATGCACCTTCACAAATCACATTGCCCAATGCAGCATGCCTATTTTTTAGCTGCAAAGACTGTTACAGCTAGATTGTGAATTGCGTATTTACCATAGTTTACTATGGTATCCCAACACCATTGAAGTCCATGGGACTGTTTGTGAATCCTTTGCTCATGTTGATAATTAGTACTTACACAATCTGGCATTTTAAAATTAGGCAGGCACAGAATCTAAGTTTGTGTTACTCCGAAAACAAAAAGGTAATTGTCTATGACTCGTTTGCGGCTAGGACAGTACTTGCTCTTTTTTTTTTATTCAATTTTATTTCAAAACCAGATGGATTCTCAGTGACAAGCTCTCGTTCAGTAACTGTGGGAATGCTACGGTTAAACAACTCACATTGTGAGGAGGGAGAGAACACTCAACAGAATCAGTGAAGCTAATTTGTAAATAGCAATGAAGTTGACACTGTGTTAAATTTATCTCTGGTGTATCTCCAGTGAAGTCAGTTGAATTACACCAGAGTAATTTTGCCTAATTAGTTTATTTATACACATACATTACTTTTCGCATTTAACATTATTTTTGTATGAAATAACCCTAAAATATTAAAAATAAGACATAAAAGCCAGGGGCAAACCAGAGAAATCACATATATGCAAGCCAAAGATACATTTCACATATATTTTATAGACCTTGAATATGCATGCTGCTAGTAGTACAGAATTTCTGCTGTTGATTTTCCATTTGAGCCTCATACAAAGCCTACAGAAGTCCTTGAAAAGACTCCTGATGACTTCAAAGGGCTTTGGATCAGGCCCCCTCTCCACTGATTCATGGCTATCCATGCCTTCCTCTACTGCATGGGCCATGAGTCACTTTCTAGGAGCATTGGGGTAGATCTCCATCAGTTCCCCTCCATTGCATGAACCTCAGGCATATCAGTTCTTCCTGTGCTCTGCCTATGGCTATGGCCCTACCAATTTCACGGACATGAAAGTCGTGTCATGGACCATGAAATAAGCCCTTCCCCGTGAAATCTAATGTCCCCTTGTTCCTAGGAGCACCCAGCAAAGGGGGATCCTAGCTCTGGCTGGGCTGGGGAGGGACAGGACTTGTCCATCCCCTACCCAGCTGCTCTGAGGGGGGGGGAGGAAGAGAGATCAGACCCACCTCTGGGTGCCTCCCCCTGCTTCAGGACACTCTGGGACTGGGCAACAGCCCCAGGGATTCCTGCAGCTGGAGGAGACTTGTGGAGTTGGGTCTGATCTTCCCTGTGCTGCTGGGAGCACCCCAGCAAAGGGGGCTCCTAGCTCCCATTGGACTAGGGAGGGACAGGACTTGTCCATCCCTTGCACAGCTGCCCTGTGGTGGGGGGGAGATCAGACCCACCTCCACCTCCGGGAACCTCCTGCAGCTGCATAAAGCTCTGCAGTTGCTGCATTCAGAATTCAGCTCTGAAAGCTGAAGGTGGCAATCCCACTACCCCCCTACAACAGGTTTGTGACCCCCACCCCCAATCTCCTTTTGGGTCAGAACCCTGCAGTTACAATACCATGAAATTTCAGATTTAAACATCTGAAAACATGAAATTTATCAATTTTCAAATCCTATGGCCATGAAATTGAGACCATAATGGACCGTAAATTTGGTAGGGCCCTACCTATGGCACACAAGAGTTTAGGCTCCTAAAATTTGTCTTAATCTGGTTGTTGGCTTGGTGTGGATGTCTGGATCGTATTTAGTACCTGTGATACACTGGTCAGATTGCTGGTGCCTTCTGGCCGTAAACTATGTAACACCAACACCACAACTGTATAATTTGATTTGTATTTTGTGCTGCTTGTTTTTATATATAATAAAGATTTGAGGCCGGATTCTTGGTGGGGGCTGTCAGGAAACTGGCTGCATCTTACTGATTCCAACTGCCAGGCACAGTGCAAGAGACCTGTACTTCATTATAGGATTGGGTGAAGAGGAGCTCCAATACACCCTTCTGAATATAGGGAGCGTAGGGCGGCCAGCATAGAAGGCAGCTATGATGGCAGAAAATTCCATTACACATAGGGATTATCTTCGGCCCACCTCTAGTCATTTTAGGTGGGGCAAAATGGACTTAGAAACTGGAGAATCTGTCCTAGAGTATACAATGTATAATATAATTACAAATGTAATATTGTATTCATGTCAGATTGTTAACTACTGTATCATTAATGGATACTGTAAAAGAATATTTGAAATTTTGTTTGATAGAGCACTTTCCCAAATACAAGCCAAAAAGGTCCAACAGGTTTTAATTAAATAGTCACATGAGCACAGTAGGTATTGATAAGCTCCAAAAATAGCAATATTCTTATTTCAGTTCTTGTAAATAAGTGTGTTTCATTAGTAATTTTAACCAGCTTTATTGCATAGAAGTTGTCATTACTTTTCTGTATCCTGGCATACATAATACGGATGGCATAAATTTTTTTTGTCAAATTTGTAAATTTTTAAATGCATACCTTTAATTAGCTGATGCACTAAAGTAAATCTAGTGAAGTTTTATAGGGGGCAAAAAGTTAATTTTCTGTCCCACAGTACAATCTTGCTATTTCCTTGCACAATCTTTTCACTTTATGAAACAAGCAGAAAGCAACAGATTAACCATGAAAAGTTGCAAAATTAGAACTAGTCTCACAGCTATGGTTGGGCATCCATGCTACCCATGCACCAAAGTCTAGGATGGGGACTGCAAGCCTCTGGATCCCTGGATGTTTTAAGCTTCCCTGGTTCTCACCAGGCTGCAGCATGGTTTCCTCTGGCCTCTCTGGAACATTTCCTGAACACTCTCTCTGTCTGATACATGGAACTCCTCATCTCACCTGCCTTAGACCCTGGGTCCAGTGCTGACCCCCAAGATACCTGAATAGTCTAAAATCACCCTGTCCCAGAATTCCAATGAGGAGGTTAGCCTTCTGGGTTACAGTTCAACTGTCTCAAGAGACACATGGTAATTGTGAAGCATATAACACTTACAGACATGTTGCCCAGAGTCTAAAACAATTGCTCTTTTATACTTAACAAATAAAACACAAGATCAGCTAAAACAACGAGCCCTATCTCATTTTCCTAACCACTCCACAGCTTTCTTTGGGATGAGGATATGGGCTGTTTGAAGCCATCCAGGTATTTTTTGTTCTAAAGGCTTTTGTGTCCTGAAACATGGAGTCACCTCTGCTAGCTTTTGTGACCTTCCATCCTCCATAACTCCACGGGTGGCACTCTCCCTATCTTTCCCCTGAGAATCCTCATTTAAATTTCTGTCTGGTCACCTGGCTTTTTTTTTTCTCTGTTTGAGTAACTTTCCAGTCTTCTCCTCTCCCTTCACAGAGGGAATCATTTTTTCCCTGCTGTGCAAACACGCTTAGCAGCTCTATAGTCCATTCAAAGCACTGTTGTTAACGTTAAGTATTTGCCACTGTCACTGGTCTGGGGAATGTGTGATTTTAGGCTGGTAGGATATCCAGATGCACATCAGAAGAGGAATTTATGATACAGACCAGTGTCCATAAGAGCAACTCCATAATATTATCTAGCATTCATAGGTTGTACAAACAGATCCACAATATCATAAGTAAATACATAATAATAAGTAATAATGAAACTTGGCCAAGTGAGTTCCTCTGAAATAGCTTCTGCAAAGTGTAGTCAAGATATATATTTACAACATATACTAAATACTATTGCTTCAATCCTTCAGCTGATACCATGCACCTGTCCAGAGTTGCATTAAAGCCAATTAGACTGCATGGATCCCACAATCTGATCGTGTGGTAGCATATGCAGGATCAGACCTACTGTGTGTCCTGGAGGACTTGGATTCTACCTTCAACATCACCCGCTGTTATTCAGAGGCTGGCCTTTCTTGATAGGGATAAAGAATGTAGTGAGATTCTGGTGGTATTAGTGGGTTCCATTTCCCGTGTCCCCTGACTTCACTGGTTCCATCCCCCTTGAAAGAAAAATCATCCAGTTCTAACTGACAGTAACTTTCAATAATCAAGGTTAATGGAGCCTTAAAGAATTACAACATGCCAACTAATGCCATCCAACACACATTGAAGTCAATGGAAAGATTCCCAGGATTCAAATGTCCCATCTCTATGACTCTAATTCAAAAAAGCACTTAAGCACATTCTTCAATGCGTTGATGAATCAAGGCCAAAAAGACAATGACCACCTGGCCTTAAGACTCAGTTTTTTTCCTCCTTATCGATATTTCACCTTTTTATGTAGACCGTTGATAACTTTGCACCTGCAGGTTTCAGAGTAGCAGCCGTGTTAGTCTGTATCCGCAAAAAGAACAGGAGTACTTGTGGCACCTTAGAGACTAAGAAACCAACCTTAGTCTCTAAGGTGCCACAAGTACTCCTGTTCTTTTTGCACCTGCAATTATCCATGTTACTGCTGCCCTTGTATGTGCTATGTACCTAATTTTTGTTTATCATACTTGATACAATTCAGATTTAGGCCCCATTCTTCAAAAGGCTGAGTGCATTTGACTCCTATTGAAGTCAAAAAGATTTTTGTTGCCTTTTTAAAATCCTAATTTAAGTGAATTCATTTATGGGCTTCTAGCCCGTTTTCATTTCATTCTTAATTCTGAGATGTTTTGAATAATTGTTTTCAAGTAAGAATTCATGGACACAGCACCAAATGCTTTGCTAAACCTACTATTAAAAAGTTAAATGTTTATACTTTCACAAATCTTTAGAATCCTATCAGGAACTTATTTATTTTTTCAATGAATCCAAACCCGTTTTATATTATGGTCTGCACAGTGGGTGCATCAGTGATTGTCATTAACGTAGGCCCTGATCCTGCCAACACTTGTGTGAACAGCTTCATTAAACAACATGGGAATATTCATGTGCAAAATGAAGCACATGCATAAATTGACCTTATGCATTATAAAATCTACTGCACACATATTTTTTTTATCTTGTCAGAAGATTGATTTATTCCAGTCACCCCTATGTTCTGTAGAAACAATTGAAATTAAGAGACAAATGTATCCCAGTTGCTTCTGGTTCTTGCATGCTAGCACAGCCCAGCATGTAAAATTACACACACAATTCTACTGCAGTGGAAGATAACATGTGTCAGGTCAGTAGCTCTCATTTAAGTATCTTTTGAAGGAATAAACCTGTTAAAGTAAAACTAAATTAGACATCGTATTCAATTTCTAAAGGCCTCAATCACAGTGCATCTAGGGGTCAAGTAAAGTTCAGTTTGAAACAAATTACAAAAATAATGATAAAGGTGATTGTAAAGAAGGGTTAGAGATAAGCATGCAGCAGTCAAAGAATAACTCCGCTAATCCATCTACCAAATTAAAAAGGAAAGAGAAGTCTTCAAAAACTGGAGTTTGTTTTTCAGGCAAATGTTAGCAATCAGGAAAGAGAAGGATTGATACCCTAGTTAAGGCATTTTCCCATCACTGTCATGGGAGCCTCCCTGAAATCAATAGGATAGCTCTCATGAGCGAATCAAGAAGGATTTGGCCCTGTGATGGAATTAATGCCATCCAAGATAAATCATATTAGATATAAATAAATAGTAGTCTATTTTAGTGTGTCTGTCTAAAAAATGTAACAAACTAACCTAAAAAAACCTAATGCTTCAACCTGGGATGAAAAAACCTGTGTAAATGTTAATGGACCCCATGCAGACTCAGTGAAATCCACGAGGAACTTTGCTATTGGTATTCTTTTTGCGTGGAGGGTGCTCAGATACTATGGTGGCAGTATAAAATGTTTGGATGGATCGGTAAAAGATGTTTGGGTTCCACAGCATGAGTGGCTAGTCTCCAAAGGAAGGAATTCAAAAGGATTTTTTTGTTTTGTTTTGAAGAAATAAAACTCTTTGCTATGAGCAATATATTATGATCTGGTCTCACACATCTGATAAAAATTCTATACCTCAGTTAGAAATACTGAAAGACATTGCCACCTTTTCCTTGAGAACACACATTCCCTTATTTCTCTCTTGCAAAGACTTGTCATCTCCTTTCTTGATTTGCATAACTGTACTATTTAATGAGGACTCTTAACACTGCAAGAACAAAGATGGAAACACAGAATAATTATTGGGAGAATGGTTTCTGCATGTATGTTAGAGATGGGACTCTGTAGCAGGGTGGTCACCCGGCCTGGAATGGGTTAAAACAGCACTGGGAAAAGGCTGTCCCTGGGGAGCCAATATGCTAGGCTGATGGGGGAGGCAGCCACAGCTGGGGCCATGCCCCAATCAGGCCCTATAAAAGGCTGTGGGCCAGGAGCTGGCAGAGTCTCTCTCTAGCTGAGGAGAAAGATGGGCCTGGCTGCTTGGGAGCTCAGTAGGGTACCTAGAGTGGAGCAGGGCTGGGGAAAGGTCAGAGGAGCTGGGGAGCTCTAGGCTGGAAAACCCCCAGGCTGCAGGCCTTGGTAAAGGCTGGGAAGGGTACTGGGGTTGCAGAGGTGCAGCCAGGGTAGGCAAAGGCAACACGTTGCCGATGATGAGTGGTATAGACTGTAGTCTGCGCCAGTGAGCGGGGCTAGATGGTGACTGGCAGTAGCCACTGAAGCGTGGTGGGGGTAGAGGGTGAGGGGTTCCCCTGGGTGGGGAGACCCAGAGAGTGGGGGTACTGTCGGGGCCCAAGGTTAAGGGGTGCCGGGGTCCGGGAGGGACATGGGGGGGCCAGCAGCAAGCGGGACATCGGCCAGCAGAGGGCGCTCCGGAGCTGGAGAGCTAATTCCCAGGATGACCAGCAGGAGGTGCCATGCCGGTGAGTCGCCACATTACTACAGGCTCACATACCTTGCTAGCTTGAGTGACAACCTGTCATCAAAAGGACCGATAAGAACACAAATGATCTCTTGGATTTCAAAGTATTCTTACCCTCATCTATAATAACCACAGTTACTCTCCTTATGAAAAACAGGGCTTCACATAGGTCCTAGGATCAGCTAAATGTCTTCGATATCCTTTGGCTTTTAAAACACTAGCATAAAATATGTGACCACCTTTGAAATAAGAGAAGGGTTGTCAGTGATCCTATTTACCTACCTTCTTTATTAAGTTAATTTGAAGGTAAGTTAATTTGGTGATGCATCATGGGCTAGAAAATTGCGCTCTGGGTGGGAAATTCCAAGAATTCTGACTCTGACACAGACTTGTATGCTGACCCTTGACAAGTCACTTAACCACTCAAATCTAGTTTCTCAATTTGTCAAATAGGGATATTCATACTTGCCCAATTCACAGGAGAACTGTGAGGATCAGGGCATACCAAATATAGATGAAGACTGACAGAAATAAAAGAAAATATAAATGTCACCGAATCGGACGTTACTGTAAAAGTCAGTAATGTGAACTAGTCACTGTTCTTGTTGTTTTTCATTTACATTACAGGTTTGATAAAGGAGAATCTTTACAAAGCCCTGCTGTGCATTGTAAAACCCAGTGCACTATTCATTTACCTTGGTAACAGGTGCAATTAATATGTAAATTCAGAGCATTAATGGTTGTACAGCCATTGAAAATGATCTTTCTGGCCCTGCCATGGCACTATTGGGAACATACATTGGCTGGTGCTTTGACATCACTTTCAAAATTATTTACCTCAGAAGGCTGAATTTCCAGGTATGACATCATAATCATAGTGTTGTATGGTGCACCAGCTGTTATGGCGTTTATCAAATAGTACTGATCTAATTCTTGTCTAACTCTATCAAAAATTACCCCTTTTTTAAAGAAGAAAGAAAAAGAATGTATTTGAGTTGATTTGTTCTACACACCCTTGTCAGAGTCTCAATAGAATTCGGGCATGAGAGACGTTTTTTATCTGATCTGTGGTGCATATCTCAAATAAGGGATTTAATTGAAGTAATTAGAGCTTAATGTAATCTGGCTATTTATAGGAAAGTTGTAGCCATTTTTGTCAGAAAAGCAAGCTGAAACACCAAAAGATAGAAAGCACTTGTCAGCACGAATAAACTCGAACGTGCGTCTGAAAAATGTTGGTGTTTTCTTGGGTGAGGAAAATGGGCACTTTTTTTTTTTTTACTTGTGCAAAGTTTGTCTCCAATTAATTTAATAACAAGAACTCTAGAGAACAAAGTAATAGATAAAAATCAGACTGGGGCACAAATTCTGTCTTCAGTTACATGCATGCAAGCCTACTGAAATCAGTTGGGTAGCTTTGATTGGGAACCTAACAGAATCAGAGGCTGCCCAGATCTCTTCATCTCCTTTGACTATATCATCCCGAGAGAATGGCACACTATATTATCTTCCAGCTAGCCCTATGTTATCTCAGTATGTCATCAACCTCTGGAACAAGCACATAACTTTCCCTAGCTTTTCTGCTATTAATGTAAAGTATTCAAAATCCAAAACAGCAACAACCCAGTGTAAGAATTGTGAGATGCTGATTTAAGGACTATCTATAGGAAAGCAAAATGACTATTTCAAACAGGCTGGATGGAGCCCCACAATGCCTGGCAAGCAAAGACTTAAAACCCTGCCCTAGACAAGTAGAATTCCTGCAGCTGCTGCTAGTACAGAAACCATGCTTAATAACAACAAGAACAATACATTTAGAGAGTGGAGGTCCGTAGCATC
Organism: Trachemys scripta elegans; assembly: GCF_013100865.1. Lineage (NCBI taxonomy): Eukaryota > Metazoa > Chordata > Testudines > Emydidae > Trachemys > Trachemys scripta. The sequence continues at coordinate 8,288,181 of NC_048306.1, read as the reverse complement.
AACTGTCCGTGACTACACTGCATGGCATCTAAGAACTCCACAGGATATTACTGATCTGGTGCAGCCTGGTTAATCATAGGCAACTGTGTGACCGCCACCAGCCCCTGACTGGGCAGTGTCCCCTCCTCACCTCAGGTCCGATCTTCAGCACTCAATGTGCAGGGACTTTGTCTTCAAGGTGGGCATCGTGACCAAAAATGGCCAATGATGACTTCAATGCTATTGAGGCCTGTTCTCAATGACACATCCCTATTACTGATACAGTCAAAACATCTTATACTCAGTAGTTGCCACTGACAACGCATATGAAATGCTCACAGCCTCCGGATGTCTTGTTTAAGCAGGGTACATGTTTCAGATGCATATAATAAGATCAGAAGTAGCAAAGTTTGATAAATCTGTACTTTTGTACCTAGTTTCACCTTCTTTTGTCTCTAGACCAGCGATACTCAGACTGAGGCTCGTAAGCCACAGTGGCTCTTTGTGTTTCCTGTGGCTCTTTGCAGCACATGATATTAAAACACTGTATGATTTAATTATTAACCAATTGGGATATTTTTACTATGTTATTAACCAACTAAGTTATCAATGTGCACTAAATTATTAACTTATTTGCTGTAAGAATAATACACCTCTTCCCCGATATAACGCAACCTGATATAACGTGAATTCGGATATAACACGGTAAAACAGTACTCCGTGGGGGAGGGGCTGCGCACTCCAGCAGATCGAAGCAAGTTCGATATAAGGCGGTTTCACCTATAATGCTGTAAGATTTTTTGGCTCCCGAGGACAGCGTTGTATCGGGGTAGAGTGTGTATATATAGTACTATAGTAAATGAAACAATGAATTCACAGTATTGTGGCTCTGTTGGGTAATGTTAATCGCTAAATTGGCTCCTGAACCACTGAATATCACTGCTCTAGACCCTATGCAGGCCCTTCATGGCTGAGGCTGCTAAACGGCTTTTCTTTAGTCTGCCTGGCTGGCTGCACCTATTTGATCACAGTTTACTGCCTGGATAGATGAAGTCATCCACTTTTATTTCCATGGTTTGTCCAGCAGCACAGACATCTGTATCACAACTTTTGTGCCAATACTCTGGATTTTTGTTCTTGCCAAGAAACCTTTAGCCCCAGGACAGCTGCCTTGTGCTGGAAGCGCTTGAGTCTCTCTCTGAGATTGTTAGCATCCTGACAACGAGAGCTTTTCCTACATGCCATGCGCTGTTGGACTTTATGGGCCTGATTCGCTTCTGCCCTGCTCCTTGCGTAGTCCTTTACACCAGTGCCAAGTGGCTGTAAAATGGAGCCCTATCAGAAGGGTAGCATTTTACACCCACTAGACATAGGTGCAAAGAGTTACACTGAGTCCGGGGCAGTGCAGAATCAGGCTTTACAGTCTTTATAGTGAAACACTGACATCTCAGAGGCTCTTTTCTTTTATGTCTTGATTTGGCTGAAGGAAACCTTTTCCATTTGAATGTTGAATCAAGCTTTCCTGCTCCAGCAGCTAAATCTAAGCTTATTTCCCTACTGGTAACTAGCCATAGTATCAACCGGACTATCACAGTGGTCTATTCTTTCCAGTAGCAAAAAGCTTAAAAAACAAACAAACAACCCCCCCCCCCGCCCCACACACACACACACACACACACACAAAAACCAACAACAACAAAAACAAGACTTAATGTAGCATTTGGGAAATAAACAAAGAACTTAAAGGTGTAACACATATAGTGTCATAAGAACGGCCATACTGGGTCAGACCAAAAGTCCATCCAGCCCAGTATCCTGTCTACTGACAGTGGCCAATGCCAGGTGCCCCAGAAGGAGTGAACATAACAGGTAATAATCAAGTGATCTCTCTCCTGCCATCCATCTCCACCCTCTGACAAACAGAGGCTAGGGACACCATTCCTTACCCATCCTGGCTAATAGCCATTAATGGACTTAACCTCCATGAATTTATCTAGTTCTCTTTTAAACCCTGTTATAGTCCTATCCTTCACAACCTCCTTTGGCAAGGAGTTCCACAGGTTGACTGTGTGCTGTGTGAAGAAGAATCTTCTTTTGTTTTAAACCTGCTTCCCATTAATTTCATTTGGTGGCCCCTAGTTCTTATATTATGGGAACAAGTAAATAACTTTTCCTTATTCCCTTTCTCCACACCACTCATGATTTTATATACCTCTATCATATCCTCCCCTGAGTCTCCTCTTTTCCAAGCTGAAAAGTCCTAGCCTCTTTAATCTCTCCTCATATGGGACTCATTCCAAACCCCTAATTATTTTAGTTGCCCTTCTCTGAACCTTTTCTAATGCTAGTATATCTTTTTTGAGATGAGGAGACCACATCTGTACGTAGTATTCTAGATGTGGGCATACCATGGATTTATATAAGGGCAATAAGATATCCTACGTCTTATTCTCTATCAGACAGTGGAACATGTTGCTTTATTTTATGCCTGATTTAGGAAGGCCCCCACACATTTTGCTCTCATGCTAGCAAAATGAGCCCCAAACAAGTCAAGTTGTTTAAACTCCCTTACGTTAGTGGAACAATTTCCTCATTGAGGTTGCTATTACAAGTGTTTAAGACAGATCGCCCTCCTAGTGCTTGAATCAAAGTGTTAGACTAGATCAAAGGGCACGCTTGGGGGCTCACAGGAGATCCTTGTTCTAATTAAGCGGCAGCATGGTCCAGGGGATAGGAAAATGGATGAGCGTCAGGAGTCTTAGGTTGTGTTCTTGGCTCCATCACTGACCTAGTGTGTGACCTTATGCTAGTCACCTAGGGCCAGATTTTTAAAGGTATTTAGGCACCTAATGATACAGATAGGCACCAAGTGGGATTTTCAATAAAGTCCTTGTACCGATCTTCCACTGGTTTCAAAATCCCAGTCAGCACATAGTTGCATCTTGAAGAACTAAATACTTTTAAAAATCTGTCCCTTTGCCTTTCAGTGCCCATTTCCTCTATCGCATTTTGCTTGTCTGATCTTTTTGGATTGTAAGCTTTTCACAGCAAGGTCTTCCTCTCACCCTGTTTTTAAATGGTGCTTAGCACAATGGGGCCTTGATCTCAACGGAAGCTCTGACTGCTATCATAATAGAAATAATAATATTCTGCTAATTTGACAGAAAAATAACCCTGGCTCTCTGAATTTCTGCCTGCAATGGTTTATCATGGGGCTTATCAACATGTTTTTGAAGAGTAATGTTTGTCTTGGGATGGACTTAATTAAATGGTAGATATTTTCAAACTGTTCCCCAAAGAGAGTAACCTCTCTCCAACCACTTACCAAACTTTAAGTACCCACCAGCCTTCTTTGACTGTATTCATGGTATATCCTATCACTAATATTCTCTCACAGAAAAGTAACCCCATTGGTGCTGCTTTCCTTCTTGGTTCTGATCACAAGAAAACATTTTAATCTGAATGAGTAAACAAATGAATAGATTGTTCAGTCTCTTACTCCTCATCTCTGAGTAAAGCTGAATCTCCGGGGTTTATTTCAGACTAAAGGGGAAGATGTTTACGAGAGATGCTTGATAAAATATTCACAGCGCATTGCTGGACTGGATGAACTGAAAACCCTCTTTGAGCCTGTCATCTCGAACTGCATTGTTCGGAGGCACCCAAAGAATTGCAGCTAAGAGCTACAGTATCACGCTTTATCAATTGGTGGTCTACATCTTGGAATTCCATCACTGGCCTAATAAAGTCACACTGAGGATGCTAATGCAAGATCTCTTGATTCCATTGTAGTGTGACACTTATATGTGAGTGTGTATCATGCTTTGTGGTAATCTGATCTAGAGTCTTAGCTACAAATTGCTGTCATCTAAGACATTGTTTATCTCAAAAGCTAAGATCAAAGAGATGAAACAAGGTTTCCCAGGTTAATAATCTGTTCTTTTTGCAGGATTTTTTAAAATTCCTCCTTCTAACTTTCTCATTGTTCCAAAACATGGAACAAAAATGAAATATGTGCCAGACCTTTCTCTTTGTAAATTTCAGGTTAGCATATTTTGACCAGTGATATGACTGTCTATCTAGTAAACAATGTTACCAAGTGTAGCCCTTCATTTTGTGATGTATGGACCTATGCCCAGACACTTAATTATGCCAATATCAGAATGTTTGGTATTTGGTCAATCAGATAGTAAAGATACATATCATCTTGGCTTCTCATGATTCTTGTGTAATTGAAAGGGTTAGTATATATTAAAAGGGTTATTCAAAATCTTTCAGAACTTGTCTTTCATTTGGTGGTAAGATGAGGAAGTCCGAAAGACAGCAAAAATATATATATTATAAGGTTGTGCTGAAAGTGTAATAGCACTGGAGAAAAAATTGCCTAGCTATCTACAGAGCAAGAGATGAAATAGTGTGTGTCTCAAAGGTATTCTGATAAATAGATGTACAATTTGAAAAGGCAGTTTATCAAAAGTTTCTATGTTGAGTTTATTCACCCTTTAAGTTCCCTGAAATAAGTCTTTCTTCCATACACTTTTTCCCACACACTTCTGAACAGCAAAGGCAGGTGGATTTCATTATAGTCAGTAAATAAAAGGCTTTATTAGTTTGCCTCTAAAATATTGACATGATTAGTTAACTGAATACAGAATCCCTACCACCTTACATGGAGCTTGACATACTGTATCTGCTACTTAGCTGAGTAGTTCTAGGAATAACCTTACAATCAACTACTTCTGGGAATAAAATGATGGCAGATAAGTGTTCTGCTACTATCTAATGTGATTCCTGGAAGAACCATCATTCTGAACCCCTACTTTTGACACTGAAATATATAGTGCTGCCACAGGCAAGTAAACGTGTGGATTTTATATTTGCTTATTGGTATATTGTAAGAGATATAGTCGAACATCTCATCCATCCTCCTATGCTTTTTCCCCAATATGTATATCTGGCTATCTCGGTGGGCTAGTCTGACCTCCCCACTACCTATCTATTTCTTCTCCCCACAAACCATCTGAAATTTCACTACATCCTAATTTTATTTCTCTTTCTCGGTACCACTAACCTCCTGGTTGCAAAGGCATCTGTGGTTCCTCTTAGACTCTTTCTTCTCCTCTGCTCCATACATCCATGTTGTGAACAAGTCCTGCTGATGTTGCTTCTTCCTTTCTGTCCAGATGCTCAAAATACTTGATTCCTTCACCCTCCTCCTCATCTTCAGCATTTCTGATACCTACATCACCACTCTCCAGTTCTTCCAAAGTGGCAGCCACTAAAATTATCCACTTTACCTGTTAATCATATCAGTCCCCGATCTCTGCATCTCTCAACTGGATCCATTTTTATGATGCTGCCCTCTATGTATGGAATAATTTCCTTAGCCTAGTTTACCAAGCCACAGACAAATCTCTTTCCCCCCCCAAAAAAGTACTTCTTCCCCAATGGTTTAGAGAATTGTATGAGACAGGAGGGCAGGAAGACAGAATGTAGTGTTAATTATGTTGTGTAACAAATTATTTAAAATATTTTAAAAGATGACCTACCCATAAATTATCCCCTGGATTTCCCAGTGTCACCTGTCTTCTATGTGTCTATACTTATACAGTAAGCCATTTGGGACCAAAACTGTGGGGTTTTTTTGTTTGTTTGTTTGTCGTCCCTCTCCCCCGCACCCCGTATTGTAAAGGGCTCGGGAAAAATAAATATATATTAATAGTACAAAACAACATCTTTGTAGAATTCAGAGCAACTGGCCTCATAGTTTCTCCCTAAAACTCAGCAGCAGCAAAACCTACCAAGTCCCCACTTCACCCAAAGAATTATTACTTCTATGACCTATTCACTGTACACAGCATTGTTGGGGGAACCAGCAGCCACTTACATGACAGCAGATAACACTTCTCTGTGTGAAATTGTGTATATTCTTTCTCATCTAAATTGTATTTGTCAAAATCATTTGCTAATGAGAGCTGCTGATCACTGTCTTGCCTACTCATGTTCCACTTGCTTAGTGCAAAGTTGGCAAAAATGTCTCACCTTGACTTACTGTCATTTTCATGCACTGACATGAACTGTATAAATGAGATAATTTGCTTCCCAATAGACCTAAGCACTAATGTATGCATTGGTGTTGCAGCCATATTGATCCCAGGATACTAGAGAGACAAGGTAATAGCTTTTATTGGACCAACTTCTGTTGGTGAGAGAGCGAGAGAAACTTTTAAGCTTACAGAGCTCTTCAGGTCCATCATGAACACTAATGGTCAAATCATAGCTGCACATTCATTTTGGGTCCTGAAAGTTAGTAAGAGTCTGTCTGCTGATTTTAATGGGAATTGGATTGGGCCTATATGGGTTCCCATTGGGTAAATACATTTGCATAGGAAGAAGACGGTCCGTATCCGCTTCTAGAATTTTCATAAATATTTATTTCCTCTGCCTCTCCCAGCTTCTGTTTGTGCCTTCAAAGCACAAAAGGCAAATATCAAAGATGGCCTTTGTACCAGTTCCTCTCAAAACTCATGGACTTTCAACCAAAAGATGGTTGGTTTGATTGTTTGTTTCCCCCAGGTTCTCTTTTGTTTCAAAATGGAAAAAAAAAAAAAACTTTGTCTCAAGACTTCAGCCCAATTTTAGATGTGAAAAATTGCCCAAAATGATAGGGTGAAACGATGCTCCAACTTGTAATCCTTTTTACATCACCCTGCTTGTCACGTCTACACTGATATTGCGATGCTTCCATTCTTTTTGTTGTTCTTTGCTGTTGCGTTGCTTGGCTGTGTCCAGTACAAAATTAAGTAGGCTACGTTATTAAATTCTAAACACTTGGTTGAACAAAAGCCTGCTTCATAAATCATTCTTTAATAGCCTGTCTAAAATTTCTTTAGGGTGTTGCAGCTGCACTGCAATGTTGCTCAGCCAGTCAGATTCTAATTATTGAAATTATACAGCCAGCAGTTAAACCAGCAAACAAACCCACACAGAGCGGTGTGGTAATCTGATGTCAGTTAGGCTCATTCATGTTGTTTCTACATTTTGTCATTCTCTAACCTGCTGAGCCCTGATGCTCTATTTGACATGGTACTCTAGACAGGACTGTTTTTAACCTACTCTGTTTAGCCCCTTGTTAGATGGCAGAGTATTCCCTCTGCCTGCACAGGGACTTTTCACCTGTGCGTGAAACACAGAGATGATCTAGCAATTAACTTGACGAATACCCACAGCATTATTATTGTTTGTTGTTTATTTATTTTAAATTTTACAGCCAGTTGCAGCACATTTTACAAGAGTGGAGAAAAATAAAAAAATAAAGACTAGTGATACCTTTCCAGCTTACATAATTATTTCTGGGTCCTTATTATGGTCTTTTAGTTATGTTACTTAAATACTAAATTATACAAGAAGCGCTATTACATTAATGTATGAGTTGGTAGTGAAGGAAATTTGTAGCTATAAAGTTTCTGTCAGAAATGGTTTTTCTCTCCCTCTGCTGTAGTTTGTCCTTTCGTTGTTGTCGTTGTTTTTAATTAATGAATTTATTTATATCCTAAGGTTTGGTATTCTTACAGTTACACTCCAGGAAATGGTAAAAAAATGGAGCAATTGTTTGGCTTACTGTATGTAAAGCTTCTCACTTTCTCACTGTTAGCTTCAAAGTTTCCCTTTAAGAACCTTATGAAGATGGGAAGGAGAATCGGAGAAAGAAGGTGACCAGGAAGATTGAAGGTAGGATTAACGATATCTAAAGATATTTGTAATATATAGTTAGGGAGACTGACTAGTTTTCCTGTTTTCTTGAATGTTTTGGTGACTGCCTTATCATGAGCTCTTTTAGAATATTGTTTTTATGATCTGTGACCTGCTTGTTGGACTAAATATCTGTAGTAAGCCATCACTTATACTCTGGTTACAAAAAAACTCAGGAATGATCAGGAGGCAACAGCTATTGGACAGAATGTGGCTAGATGGACTGATAGAAAAGTAGTACAGTCTCATTTTTTGTAGAGACCAACAGATTTAGAGACAACTACTTCAGCATATTGAATTTAATAATATGGTTCAGAATATACATCTAAATGGTGGCAAATCAGGTAGCTTTCTGCTGCATCCTGTAAGGTCTTGTAACAGAACTGTTGGTATGAGCTTTTCTCTGTAATTTGTGTTGAGTAACAGAAATCTGTGCTGTCTCTATGGAGACAAGATTACTGTACTATTTGTGGTAGGATCATGAGCTACCAAGTTTTCTTTTAAAAATTTCCTTTATACTCTTTTGCCACATAGCAGATAAGATGGTATGTCTCTATTTAACATCTGGCAAAGCACAACATTTTCTTGGCTGTCATGTTTATAGCTAAGTAGGCCCTTGAATTAAAGCTAAGGTTGTCTTAATCTGTGAGTCTAGATAATGCAGTAAAACACTTTTCATTGGCAATCTGCTATCACTCGTGAAACATTAGTGTCAGACACTCACTTTATACAAGTGTGCTTTTAGCACCGATGGAATTTGAGATATCAAAACTGAGCATAAGTATCTGGGGCTCTGGTGTAAATAAATCACCATAAAAAGATCTTTGCCATTTTTGAGTTATAGCCTTACCGATAAGGAAGTACTTATGATTTATGGAAAATTAAAATATGTAAATGAAGGTGATTCAAAGAATAGATCCTCACAATCTAAGACAAGAAAATTGCAAGACAGACGTTTTAGAAGAGTTTTTACCAAATAGGAGACATCAGAAAATAGTTCTGGTTAACCACCCATCTACAAACTTTACACTAGAACCAATTCACTTTACTTTGGTCTCCGAACTTGTTTACTACATCCTCCTTCAATATCTCTCCACACTTTCACTCAAAGTTTCATAAGCAAAGTTCTATGTGTTTTACCACCTTTGGAAGAAAAAATATCTGTTCCTAAAATACTTACGAGAACATATAGCTAATTTTAAAGTCTCTGGTTCTGAGGTGGTTAAGGAAGTGTTATCTGGAGGACTTATTCAGTAAAGTGCAAATTCACAGCCTACGGAAATGTAAGGTTGAGAGGAGAGATGGTCTTGTGAGTAAGGCCAGGAATGGGACTCGGGAGAGCTGGGTCTACTTCTAGCTTCCTGTGTGACTTTGGACTAGTTATTTTAATTTCTCAGTGCCTCTGTTCCCCATCTGTAAAATGGGATTGATAATATTTTTTCTATCCTGTGTATTTAGACAGTAAGCTCTTAGAGGCAGGGACTGCCTCTTTCCATGTGTATGTATAATGCCAGCACAATGGGGTCCTCATTCTTTGTTGGGGCCTCTAAGCACTACTGTAATATAAATAATGATAAAGATACTGAAGGTTATTGAGAGCAACTGCAGTCAATTTATTTCAGTGGCCTTGGATCAGTTCCTAAACATGGATGCTTTGTAATAATTTGTTACACATTTGAAAACCAACTCCATTTCCCACAATTTGTGTAATTCAGATATAAGTACTCAGAAATCAAGAGCATATCATAGTTACTAGTAGTAAATGTAACAACAAAAAATCACAAAACTCTGAGTTGGAGCTGGGGATTAGGAGTTCCAGCTGTGCAAATGAAATGCTGTGTGACATTGGTCAGCTCACTTAACCTCCATGCCTATGTGAAAAGGGTTTAATAGTTCTTAACTAACTTCCTGGGGAATTGTGAGCTTTACTGTCATAAATTGAATTGAGATCCACAGGGAAACGGCTACATAAGTAAAATGTTATTTTATTATTAGGACACTTTCTCCCAACATCTACCATGGTTACAAAGGCCAGCGGGATAAGGGTCTTCTACCAGTTTCACTTTCTTGCCAAATCACTCAGGACAAATGGATTTGTTTTAAGATGCCAGACAGACTGCAGAAAGGCCCAGCTGTTAGATGACTGGAGCTGAATGAACCCTACCAACTTCCGTTTGCAAAAGATTCGGCAAAGTTCCCCTTTTTCGCTTTATTTTGCAGATGAATTACAGGCTACAAACTCATAAGCAGTTTGTGTTGACATGAATGCAAAATTCCATATTTGTATTCACCACATATTTATATATAGGGATAGATTTCTGCTGTGAGAGTTCAAAATAGATTGAAATAGCAACAAGTATATAGTAAATGAATAGTATATATGACCAGCTCTAAAGTGTCTGAGCACCTTAAAATAACAATGCCACTATTGGTCAGGTTTTTGTCATCTCCAGTATAGGTAAACATCAAAATATGTTACATTAGGTTGAGCATTTTCCAATCAGGTGAGTACTTGCTGTTTTAGTGTTCATTTTAATGACTGTTGGTCTCCTCTTTCTCACTTGAAATATGACAGGACAGACAACCCTGCATAAGATGTTTGTGTATAAAGAGGCTGTGAATAGATTTAGGCTGCAAATGGTTAAAATTTTAATAAAATGTATGAATGGGATTATATGGTGGCATTGCCTGTGCTACTTGATGGCCCAGAAGGTCACTTCCAGTGTTATGTTCCTATGCCAAAGGTCTATATTTGGTGGACAGAACCCCATGTTACAATGGAATGTGTCTGTTTTCTTTTAGCTAGGCCTATATAACAATCCTAATTCATGCCACAGATATTAAAACATGTCTTTAATAAAACAAAAAAAAATATTCAACCAATATTTTGTTTCCTGGGCCTCCTCCACTGAAGTCAAGAGGAGTCTTCCTGTTAACTTCACTGGATTTAGGAACAGGCATCATACATGTTCATGTACTAGGATCCTGTTTGTAAAGATTCCTGAAGGACTCTTTTCTTAGGCAAAAGATCATGAAGGTTTTCTCTTTTCTCGAGAAATAGACCATCCGGCCTGATATTGCAAATAAAATACAGAGCTTAATTGGCTGTGCATTTGTTGTGGAAGTACTGTTTGACATTCCTACTAGTCAAATATTCTACTCTTCTACTACTGTCCTTCTTCCAGATGAGAAACTGCAAAATAAAGAAGGACAAACTGTAGCCAAGAAGCAGCAAATTCGTCAAGAACATTCCATTAATTACCCATTTTAGGTGTTCCTGTTCGATGGCTCTTTCTTTCATACGCTATGACAATACTATTGCCCACCTCTTCAAATTGCTCCATTCTGCTCATGTATTAGAATTCTGAGAGAGAATTTCTTCCACCCATTGGTCACTGACCAGCCTTATGAATTAACAGGTGCTCACAGACTTGCTTTAAGTACTGATGAAAACAAAGGACATGAAAAGCAGTAGGATACTTTTCTGCTACTACTCCAAAAGAACAATTCAGTTGTACAAAATCCACCACTCTGCTACATGGATTTCCACAATGGAGGACAGAAAAAGCCTTCCATCACATTGAAAATATAACTAAAAGGCTGGCTATGAAACCTGAAAAGATGTGCCCTAGAGAATTGCTTGCTCAGGTGTTAAAATGTCATTGGCTAGTGTTCCTGATGTCTTCACCTCAGGTATTTTTAATTCTTTCCATCAAAACTTTGCTCTCTGTGGCAGTTGCAGGTTTGCATTTCGCTATGATAGAGACTTGTGCATTCATTCAACACTTTTTTTTTGTTTTCAAATATTAACTTATTTAATATCAAGGCAGACAGAGCCTTGATAACCGCACTTATTCTGATGAGCATAAAGGGTAATCTGAATTTAAAAGAGGCAGGGCCTGATTCTACTTTGTAATATACGTAGTTGTTTTCACCTGGGCAGTAGGAAGGTGAAATGCTACCAGTTCTGATCAGTTAGCAATTACACCAACTTTGCACAAGTTATAAATGATGACACAAGGTATAGCATCAAGCCCATAAAGTTTCTAAGGTATAATCTTCCTACCAGTTATTTTTGTTTAATTCATTATTGTTTTTATAGAAAATGACCATTTTTACATTAAAAAAGGCAAACCCTGACTTTCAGCAGACCCATTAGGCCAGATTTTCATAATTCCATGCATACAATTGCACGTGTAATTGGTAATTTGCATGTGCAATTACTGCAATTGTGTGTACAATTACAGAAAATTATGAGGTCACTCTTGTGTACACACAGTTATGCACATTTAATGCTCATAGTGAATATAAGAAAAAAAACTCTGAGAGACAAAAAGGGCGGATGGCACCTCTGTGCTGTGTGAATCACTGGAAATGCAATTAAATCCTGTACCATTGTTTTCAGTTTTTCTCTAATGAGATGTTCTGTTTTGAAAGCTTGGATTAATTAGTTAAAACAAAAACTAGAGGCTCAGTATTTTTAATGAAATAGGCTGGTTTACTTCAATACAAAGTAGTTTATTTTATAATATGTCTCAGAATTGTCTCCACTTGCTGACTCAGAAATCTCAATTCCCAAACCTTTTTTTCTATTTTTAGCTACTTGGTATAATATATCAGATGGATTCTGGCATATTATTGGCTTTCCTCATTAACATGAACTTGATCAAGAATCAGTGTCTCTAATCAAGATTGCCAAATATGGTTTTATTCTTTTGATATTGCATTAGTGCCAGATAATAAGCATCACACTCGTTTCCTGCTGTCCCGTCGGATTCAGGCAATGACATAGACTTTGGGTTTGCCTTCTTTTTGTGATGCACATGAAAACTGTCCTCATTAAGTTTTCCCTAATGATGAAAAGAAAGGTCTTTGGGGGCTTGCTTTCCAAATGTGGAACATTATTTTGGGGCTTTCTTAACTTCAATTAATCTGAGGGATGGACTATAGGGTCAAGAAAAGGAGGGAAGGCTAGCAACATATTTTCAGCACAAGAGGGAAAGGGCATGGTCCAACTGCCCTCTGAAGAATATTATGAAGTGCTAGATGCAGTGTTCTGCATTTTAGAAGATATGAAGACATTTCAAACCACAAATTGTGTTAGGTATTCTTTCATAGTAACTGATGTGTCGGCTGTGATGAACACAATCTTATGGAAAAGTTCTACTTCAGGCTGTCTGGGTCACTCCCTGAACCATGCAACAATGGTTAAAATCAAATCATCAAGAAAAAGGTGGAGTAACATAAACGTAAGATAACAAAGAGTCCAAAGGCCCAAGATCCTCTGAGCTTTGATGTCTGTTTATCTCTCTTGTCCCTCCAAGGGGGTGAATAGTCTCTGAAGCAGTTTGGTGTTAACTCATCTGACTGGCTGGAAGAGAGTTATTGCTTCTTAGCAGTCGCCAGCTCTTCTGCCCTGTCTTCTTCTTCTTCTGATGTTTTATGGTGAAGCAGACTCATCTACTGAGTCTATAAACACCACATACTATATTCCCAGTGCATTCACACCACTACACTCTCTTACCCTACTCTATTTTCTCAAAAATGTAGTAGAGCTTTTCTAATGTTACCCCACTTTCCCAATACTCACTAAGTACCTCATAGGATAGTCTGTCACCTGAAAGTGTTTAAGTCATAAAGAGCCTTTCTTTGGGAGCAGTCCTGGCATTCCCATATGGAGGATCCACTGTTTCTGTAACTTTACCTGTGTTATAGAATCCATCTTTGTATCCCTTCAGTAAATATCAATTATTGTTTATTACTAGTTACACATTCTAATTATGAGTACCTCGCTGATCCTGTGAGTATCACTTGGAGTATCACACTATCCTTTACTCTGGTTTCTACCCTGTGTTGCCCTGTTCCTCCCACTTTATAGCTGGCCTTGCCATCATTAATCCCTGTAGCTGTGGGTGTCTCTCTCCATAATTGGCATTTCTCAAAGCCCAGATAGCTTGGGGGTCTGGAAGCAGAGAAGGGTATTAACCCTTTCCTGCCTGTATTTTATGTGGAGGTTTGTAGACCCCATCACAGTAAACCAATAGCAATTTATCTTGAATTTTCAAAGGGGGCTAGAAGAATTATGTGCCCATCTGCCAATAAAAAATATTTTTTTGTAAACTGCCCCCAAGCCTCTTACTATTTTTCCCGGCTAGTAGATTTCTCCATTTTTGTATATCCTTTTGATTTTCATTTTTCTCTTTTCCATTCTTTGTACATTCACCCCCACCACCTTTTCTTTCATTCCTCTTACCTTGTATTTTGACCCATCCTTTCCCTTTTTGGAATTTGTCCTGCTCTTTCATTCCATCTTTTCCTCCTCCACATCCATTGTGTTAAACCTTTTCCTCTTTCCCTCTCTTTCCCAATGCTGCTTCTCTCTACATTTACTGCTTCCACCTTTCTTTCCCTCTGTTCTATCTCCCATCACCTTCTCCATGTTCTTTCAACCCTTTTATTCTCCTTGTAATTTCTCCCTCCATCCCAGTGGTTCCTTTTCTGTTTTCCTCTATGCTATTTTGATACTCCCATTTTGATACTTTCAAAAGAAGATAAGAATTATATACTAATTAGAAGTGCAGCTGTTTTTAAACTTCTACAACAATTATTGCAGGCTAACACAAGGAGAGTGAAAACAGCTGCTCCTCAAATTAGAACACTGAGTACTTATAATCTTTTACTTCTTCAGGTTGTCAAACTGTTTCATTATAACACAAACAGGAGACCCTCTGATCTAGAACAGAATATATTTCAATCAGTAGCAGTTGTCCTAACACAGAAGAAAAAGACAGTCCTTGCCCCCCCAAAAATTAGTTTAAGTATATGTGACAAGAGACTACAGATGGATACAGAATGATTGATGGGGGAATACAAGGAAAATATTACAAATTGGTTAGAATAATAGGCAACGGTCTCAGCCTAACTGTGGTTATGTTTTTTGTAGGCTTCTTAGCAGAGCGTTTTAAGGAGAGATTTGAGCAGGATAAGGAGTTAGTTTTGCAGATGTTTGTTGGCAGCTTCTCCCAAGCATGAGCGGCAGCATAGGAGAAAGCAGCAGGATGCTTGTTTGAAAATTTAACCAGTGGTCAATAGAGGCTGGCATCATGGGCCTACTGGAAGAGGAAGTTGACCTTTTGATACTGAATGAGAAATGATGAGAAATTAGAAAGGGTGGGGATAGGACGTGAAGGGTCTTGAAAGTGAAAACAAGTAGCTTATGTTTGATGCAGTAAAAAGGGAGTCAGCGGAGGGATGCAGAGAAAGAGGTGACCTGGTCAAAGTGGCAAGCTAAGAAAATGAACTTTGCAGCTGCATTCTGAATTGATCGGGGGGAGGGAGAGATTTTTATGAAGACCAGAGAAAAGGATGCTTCAGTAATCCAGACATGAGATGATGAAAGTCTGGATAAGCGTTTTATCTGTGTGGATGGTTAGGAAAGATTTAGAAATAGTCTAGATGTGAGGACCTACAGGAGAGTTCAAAGTCAAAGATGGAGCCCGGGTTATGGGCCTAATTGACAATCAATGTGGTGTTGTCCACACACTGTGATCAAGAAAGGACATAGTGGAGAGGGATTGAGAGGGAAGATTAGGAGCTCTGTTTTAGCCAAATTGAGTTTGCGCTGATGGCTAGACATCCACAAGGAGATGTCAGCAAGACAGAATGAGGCTTTTGTTTGGATGCAAGACAAGTCTTGAGTACCGAGGTAAATCTGCGTGAGTCATCTGCATAGAGTACTTTGACTCTTCTGTCAATGTTTTTCTGATCAGCTCTGGGCAAATGCACCTCCTTCCTTGGGTTTGACTTTATTAGGAACTAAGAAACAATAACACAATATAAAACTTCAGCCTAAAATTCCTCTGTGAACTTGCCTGTCCCTAGGGTTTCCCTCCAGGATCTCCTGTGTCTCGGTGCCTTTTCTTTTGTTATCCCCCCCCACCTCTCTTACATCCAGGGAGAAATTAAAGTGTGTGCATGATGAGTCAGCAGATCTTCATGCACCATTTTAATACTTGCTGAAAGGGTGGTCAGCAGAAGAGCGCTGCCCTACTGTGTTGCATACACAAATAATAATGTGCTGCATCGTAAAATTTTGATACATTTAAAAAAAATATGCCCTTCCTTCTGTTTCCTCTCAAATCCAAAGCCTGGGCTTCTTTATATAATATTTCTGAGGCTATATGTGAAAGGGAAGAGATTTTGGCAGGATGTAAATCATGAGATCATTAACATTTTAGCCCAATTTCTCGCTTACTTTATATAATAATCCTAGCGCAGCTGATTGATGGGATCAAGGATTCACAAGATGGATGTGGTGGCTTATTCCCCATTCTTTCCTCATTTTCTTTACCCTTTTGTTAATCCTAGTCTCAGGGTAGCGCCACTCAATCAACTTTACTGCCAGTCTCAGTGTGACATGCCTCTAATATCAGATATTGTAGTAATTTATCTTTCTGAATACAGGTAGGGTATGTCTTGACCTTTTCTGTGCACATCCTTTTTATTTTTATGTTTCTGCTCTATTATTAACATCAGTAAATATACTACCATTAGTATTCCTGTTGGCTTTATTTTTTGAATTGCAATATTTCTTTATCACTGATATGGGATTTTTCCTAGTCAGAGACAGTATAAAAGCTACAGTTAGCATTTATCAGTGTTAAGTACATTTGGGCATGAGTGAATTACTTTATTCTTTCTGATGGGGTCTTTTTTTATTAAAATGAATTATACTATTTGCTAGTAAATTAAAACTTTTGGGACTTTGTTAGACACTGTAACAGGGTGTTCCAGGCCTTTTGAGGCTCCCTGCTAGAAGCCTATGACATCCAGGTCCAGAAAAGGAACAGCGAAGGTGGATCCTCCAGGCCTGCCTACAATGGCTGCAGGGAAGCAGCCAATCAGAGCCCAGCAGGCTCAGATAAAAGGAGTTGTAGGGCTAGAGCAGGTTAGTTGCTGGCTGGCACCAGAAGGGTGAGGAAGGGCTGGAAGACTGTGAAACTCTTCAGATAAGGAGGCTTGGTAGAGACCCTACTCAAACAGGGAACAGACAGAACCCAAGGACTGTAACCCTAAGGTAACACATGAAGGTGATGGCACCAAGTAGAAAGCAGCAAGGGCATTTAGCATCATCTCTTAAGGGAAGTGGAATGTGGCTGCTGTTCACAGGATCCCTGGATTGGGTCTTGAACTAATGGGTGGGCCCAGGTCCCCCCACTGGCCCATGGGGAAGAGGCCTATGTCCCCAGAGGGGACAAGACGCTTTAGTAAAATCCTGAGAAAGGGGCTGGAATTTAAACAGGACCAGAGATGGGGCTGAAGACCCTGGTGAGGGGCATCCATTTGTTGAACTCTGTTACCCTTGGAAAAGGTTCATCCATTCACCTATTAACTATATGACTTTGATGGAGGATTGAGCCACTGAAGACCCAACTAGGGAGGTCGTCAACCTCCAGGGGCTAGCAGAAACCAAGAAAAGATGGCATCACTGCACTCAGCCAGAAGGAGGTACTTATGAGAGGTGATTGTCCCCCATCACAGACACACAGTTTGACCTTAAACAAAGGGTACGTCTTCACTACCCACCGGAGTGGTGGGTAGTAATCGCTCTATCAGGGATCAATTTCTCGCCTCTCGTCTAGACACGATAAATTGATCCCTGAACGCGCTCCCCATTGACTCCGGAACTCCACCAGAGTGAGAGGCGGAAGCGGAGTCGACGAGGGAGCCGCGGCCATCGATCCCGCACCGTGAAGACGTGAGGTAAATCGATCTAAGATACGTCAACTGCAACTACGCTAGTCTTGTAGCTGAAGTTGCATATCTTAGATCGATCCCCCCCCCCCAGTGTAGACCAGCCCAAAGTTAAAAAAATAAAGCCTTTACAGTACTGCTCAAATTCTTGGCTTACAATGTCTGCAAACATCCCTAAACTTTAAGGCTAGACTATGGGGACCGACTGGCTAAGAGGCAGTTAAGCAGAAAAAGACCAGGGGATTTCAGTGGATGAGAAGCTGGATATGAGTCAACAGTGTGTCCTTGTTGCCAAGAAGGCTAATGGCATATTGGGCTGCATCAGTAGTAGCATTCCCAGCAGATCAAGGGAAGTAATTATTCCCCTCTATTTGGCACTGGTGAGGTCACATCTGGAGTATTGCGTCCAGTTTTGGGCCCCCCCACTACAGAAAGGATGTGGACAAATTGAAGAGAGTCCAGCGGAGGGCAACAAAAATGATTAGGGGGTAGAGTACATGACTTATGAGGAGAGGCTGAGGGAACTAGGCTTCTTTAATGTGCAGAAGATGAGTGAGGGGGGATTTGATAGCAGTCTTCAACTATGAAAGGGGGTTCTGAAGAGGATGGAGCTCGGCTGTTCTCAGTGGTGGCAGATGACAGAACAAGGAACAATGGTCTCAAGTTGCAGTTGGGGAGGTCTGCAGTAGGGGAGGATATTAGGAAATACTATTTCACTAAGAGGGTGGTGAAGCACTGGAATGGGTTACCTAGGGAGGTGGTGGTTTTTTGGCCTGTCTTGACAAAGCCCTGGCTGGGATGATTTAGTTGGGAATTGGTCCTGCTTTGAGCAGGGGGTTGGACTAGATGACCTCCTGTGGTCTCTTCCAACCCTAATCTTCTATGATTCTATGTAAAACAGGACTATTAATTCTCTGCAAAACTACTTAGAATATAAAGATAAGGGAACAGGTATTAAAATACTTGTCCACTACCTATAGCTTTTAAAACTGACCTAGATTCAGGGTAGAAGCTAGGATATCTGTTAGGTCTCTGTGGTAGCCCTGCATAGAAAAGTGCAGAGGATACAAAGTGGGTGATCCAGGGGTAGGGCCAGTGGCCTGGAAATACCCTGCAATTGACATTGTGGATTGCAGCTGCTATTTCAGTCCATAGACTTTGAGTCCTTTATCCTGCCCTCAGCAGGATTTTAGCTCCACACTCCACAGTGTGGACCCCTAGTACCCATACCCTCTGTGGGTGAGGTTATTTTCAAACTGTGCACGAACCTTCCCTTCTGCTCTCTGGAACAGACTTCCTGTTCTCTCATTTTGATTAGCCATCAGATTTCAAATCCCATCTGAAAATATATCCTTTCCACCCAGCCAGTCCCTTTAAAACATGTTAATCTCCCTCTACTTCCTTGGGCTTTTTCCTTAATTTTAATTGTGCCATTGTAGTCACTAAAGCATTTTGTGATATGAAACCAATTAAGCTCTAGGGTACCATGTATTGAATCTATTCCGTGTTTTATTCTGATAGAAACAGACTGGCTAGGAAATCCTGTTGTCATTTTTTATAAGCAACGATGCTATTATATGTTTTTGTGAGAGGTAAGTATAGATCAATTGCTGGATCTTTTGTCACAACTTAAGGACCAGATGAGCAGAATAGTTAAAAGAACAAATTGGGTTTTATTGTCACCACCTCTTGTTTAAGAAACATCAGACACAGACACTAATTAATTAAAAAGAATTACTTATTGGGGCTCTGGCGCTACTGCAATTGTATTTAATGAGAGATTTATTGACTCTTATTAAACTCTATTCCAAGATTGTCTCCAGTAACAGAAGAATACATTCAGGATGTAATGAGGATAGCTTATAAACAGCCCTATCTATCCTGCACCCTTTTCAGTGCAGCTTTGAATTGTATCAATTTAATCTTCAGAGCTTTTATTTGACACAGGAGAAATTGGTCATGCAACCATGGATATTACTCATTTTAAGAGGCTAAAGGTGTCTTGAGATCGGAAAAATGAGATTCTTATTTAATGTTGCATGTGAAGGATGGCACTTCTCTCTGAGACAAGGATGCTAGATGAATAGGGTTTAACAATGCTTTGTTATTGGAGTCAACTAGTATTCAAGTCAAAGTATGACAGTCATATAAGTCCCTGGCCCTGTTAAAAAGCCAGGATGCTAATCAATGGTATAACAAGTAATGACAGCAGGGAGTATTGAATTGTTGTGGATCCGGTACACAAAGACACACATAAATATAGATCTCCTACCTGGCAGATACGTATGCACATGCTTGACTTTAAGCGTGCAAGTACTCTGACTTCAATGGGACTACTCAGGGGCTTAAAGTTAAGACTGTGCTTAATTACTTAACTGGATTGGGGTCAGCATGTTCATCACCTTGGTGGATCAAGTCCTTGAATCATCCTGCAGCTGCTCCTGTCCCTTGGGGCTGACCTGGTTCCCTGCTCCTTCCCCCGCTGTCTCTTGCCACAGTGTGCAGGTGGGATCCTCCTCACACAATGCTCTGCCCCACCCCCTCTTCCTGACCCTGTTGCCCCCAGATTGCCCACCCTGAGCTAGACTGGGGTGGGCCAAAATGTGGTCAGGCTATGGCTCAGATGTCTCTCCCTGGCTTTGCAACCTATGCCTTGAACTTTAGGGATGGGAGGAGAACCATTTAAGTGGACTAGTGTTAGTGACCTAGCAGCTGCTCTGACATGATTTCAGTCAGTGGCTAAACATTCATTGATGACAATTGGAAGGATTGGTGCCCTTTTGA
Organism: Trachemys scripta elegans; assembly: GCF_013100865.1. NCBI lineage: Eukaryota > Metazoa > Chordata > Testudines > Emydidae > Trachemys > Trachemys scripta. Next base: position 8,267,913 of record NC_048306.1, on the reverse strand, counting down.
CAAGGGCATTGCATGTACTAAAAAGAGAAAGAGGTGTAAATCTGTTACTTTTTCCTCAAAATATTTCCTGGGTTTCACAGATTCTTAGATGCATAGATTTTAAGGCCAGAAGGGACCCTGCTCATCATCTAATCTGACTTCCTGCATAATGTGGGCCATAGGACTTCCCTGAACTAATTCCTATTTGAACTAGGGTATATCTTTTAGAGAAAATATCCAATCTTGATTTAAAGGTTGCCTGTGACGGATAATCCACCACAATGCTTGCTAAATTGTCCCAATGGTTAATTATCCTCATTATTTTAAAAGTTGTGCCTTATTTCTAGTCTGAAGTTGTCTAGCTTCAACTTCCAGCCATTGGATTTTATACTTTTGTCTGCTAGACTGCAAACCCATTATCAAAGTTTTGTTCCCCGTGTATGTGCTTCTAGTCACCCCTTAACCATTTCTTTGTTAAGCTTAACAGATAAACTCCAGGAGCTCAATCATTATAAGGCATGTTTTCCAATCCTTTAATAATTCCCGTGGCTCTTCTCTGAACCCTCTTCAGTTTATCAACAACCTTATTGAGTTATGTACAGCAGAAGCACAGTATTCCCATAGTGGTCACACCAGTGCCAAATACAGAGGTTATATAATCTCCTTACTCATACCTGATGTTTCTCCATTTATACATCCAAGGATCACATTATCTCTTTTGACCAGAGCATTACATTAGGAGCTCAGGTTCAGCTGACTATCCACCATTACCCACGAGTCTTTTTCAAAGTCACTGGTTCCCAGGATAGAATTATGAAAGGTTGGCCTACATACTTTGTTCCTAGAAACACATTGCTTGTTTGTGCCCTTACCAAGCAATCCAGGTCACTCTGTATCAGTGACCTGTCCTTTTCATTATTATCCACTCTCACAATTTGTGTCATCTGCAAATGTGATGATGAAATGTTTTCTTCTGGGTCATTGACAAAGGTTAAATAGCATAGAAAAAATCTGCAGGACCATACTAGAAACAGAGCCCCTCGATGATGAGTCCCAATTTAGAATTACATTTTGAGACATATTAGTTAGCTGGTTTTTACTCCCTTTCATGTATGCAATGTTAATGTTGTGTCATTCTGGTATCTTAATCATAACAGCTTGTGGTTCCAAGTCAAATGCCATTCAGAAGTGATAAAAACAACAAGGAGTCTGGTGGCACCTTAAAGACTAACAGATTTATTTGGGCATAAGCTTTTGTGGGTAAAAACCTCATGACTACCCCCTGTTACTTGTCAGAAGTGATAAGTTCATTTCAGAGGATTTATTTTCCGTAAGCCCTTGTTGATTGATAGTAATTGTATTACCCCCATTTTATTCTTTTATTAATCATATCCTGTACCGGCCATTCCGTTATTTTGCTCAGAAGAGGTGTCAGGCTGAGATGTCTATAATTACCTGTCTGTCCAATTTATCTTTTTTAAAATATTGGCACAACAATATTGAACTTTCCTAGCGTTCCAAGGGTTATTGAAAAATCAACATTAACATTTCAGAGAGTTCCTCAGCCAGCTCGTCTAAACCTTTTGTATCCTAGTTATCCAGATCCGGCGGATTTTAGAAATGTTTAAAAGTTTAATACCTGCTGTTTAAACATCTTTCTGAGTTACTATTGAAATAGAAAGTGTTTGATCATCATCATGCAGTACACATACATCTGTTTTTTTTTTCCATTACAGAACACTGGTTTCCCAGATACAGAAATGTTTATTCAACACTTTTCTTCATTATTCAAATTCAAATGCTAGAATTTCCATCTTATAATGCACCAATATCATTGTTAGGATTCTTTTTCTTCCTAATATGCTTACAAATATTCCCCCTTATTGTCCTTAATTCTGCTAGCTATAGATGTCGTCTTGTGTTCTTTTGCTTCCCTTATCAATTTGCTACAATTCCTAGCTTCTTAGCAATATTTATTATTATCAAATTCCCCTTTCTTCCTTGTTATATAGTGAGAATTATTATTTTTATTAGCTTTATTTATAGTTACTTCCACTTCTATTCTAAGATAGCTTGGTGTTTCAACTTTATTTCTTGACAATGGGATTGCGGCTTTTGGAGAATCTAACGTCCTTAGACTATTCTTAATCATTATTCACATTTTTCTGTTTAAATTATTTCTCCCAATTGTTTAGCTCATAATTATTTTCAGCTTTGTGAAATTAGCTTTTTTGAATCACTGTGTGTGTGTGTATGCCTAAGTGTATGTATATATGCATATTGCTGGTTTGAACTTCATTCAGTTTTCAAATGTGATTAAGTCAAGTGCATTTGTACCTAAACTACCCCTAATTTTTCGTTCTGTGATCAGTTCCTCTTTATGACAAGAGAAAGTCTAAGGCCAGGACTTACAACTAGCAGTAGAAGACTCTATATTTAAGCTTCGTTACTTGACATTGCCAGATCCACTTGGAGATAATGAGTTGAATCCTGCCTTAAGACAAGCTCAAGGGTGCATTTAAGGCCCACTATTTCTCAACAGAACTGATAATGTGGGTTTATATTACTACAGGAATATATAAATAAAATATATCGGTGCATTTCCTGATATTGTAAATGACTACATTGTTAGCAGTAAAAAGCAACAGAGGGTCCTGTGGCACCTTTGAGACTAACAGAAGTATTGGGAGCATAAGCTTTCGTGGGTAAGAACCTCACTTCTTCAGATGCAAGTAATGGAAATCTCCAGAGGCAGGTATAAATCAGTGTGGAGATAACGAGGTTAGTTCAATCAGGGAGGGTGAGGTGCTCTGCTAGCAGTTGAGGTGTGAACACCAAGGGAGGAGAAACTGTTTCTGTAGTTGGATAGCCATTCACAGTCTTTGTTTAATCCTGATCTGATGGTGTCAAATTTGCAAATGAACTGGAGCTCAGCAGTTTCTCTTTGGAGTCTGGTCCTGAA